>NC_057796.1:460657976-460661752 GCF_018294505.1 Triticum aestivum
GTAGCGAAGGAATCGCTCGATCGGGTTCAGTTAACAGCCATCGATCGATCGCTCGGGTTCACTAACGCGTAGCCTGCAGTGCAATCGCTCGGGTTCAGTTAGAGCCCAACGCCTCACTCGGGTTCAGTTAGAGCCAACGCCTCGCACACACGCGCGTACGTGTACGAGAGAAACGCGCATCGCTTCGCCCCCGACCTCCCACCGTAACCGGGAACTCCCCGAAATTTTCCTCACCCTCGCTTCTACCACGGTTTTTTCTGTCATGGACGACCCAAAGAATGTCATGCAGCTGCGTCTCCGGCCCGCCCAGGACGAAAAGCCCATTTTCTGTCATGATTTTTTGTCATAGAAGTAGGAGCCCACCACATCTATGATGATACTGGGTTTTGTCACAATTATCGTCATAGAAGTGTCATATGTATGACAGAAAAAAAATTCGTTCGGCCCAAAATGTCACGGATGTGTCTTTTTTTGTAGTGAAGATACGCGCAATCAATAAAACCTTGCCAAATTGGAACAGGCACCTTGATGGGTGAACAGGACATGCCATCTGCCTTTGACTCCTCGAGGTTAGAATAGTCATTAGGATCATATTCTGAACAAGAATCAACAGGTGGGGAGCGTATGAGTTTCATTGCATCTAGAATGGCACTCAATGCCTTGGTGCCAATTTTGTAAGTCATTGCGGTGTTTAGCTTCAAGAGTGGACTGCTGCTAGTGCGACAGCAGCTACACAGATCAAGTGTAGATATAACGGGAAAACCGTAAGCATCAGAGTAAAATCAGCAAAGTGGAACTTGCTGGAATATATGTGCTAGTATTGCCGGTACGGCTAGAAAGGCTTCGGATACCAGCTCTCTTCAACTGAAGGTGTGGTACTATTAATATCAGTGTAACTCTCAAAGGCGACACAGCTCCCCGCATTTCCTTGCTATTCTTATAGGATTCAAGTGGGCAGGCCACTACAAATCCTATTCCCATGTTTACAAAATCCTACGAATCAAAGAGGCCCGTAGAGTTCAAAGTGTCCATCACAACCGACCATATAGACCTCTACACTGCAAATGTCCCTGCTCATCTTCACTACAAGGAACATACTGTACTACTATCATACTCCCTCCGTTCCAAAATATAAGTCTTGGTAGAGATTTCCACTATGGATCACATACAGATGTATCCACATACATTTTAGAGTGTAGATTTACTCATTTTGCTCCATATGTAGTCCATGGTGGAATCTATACAAAGACTTGTATTTAGGAACGGAGAGAGTACTTATTAAAGAAGAACGGAAGAGGAACATGCTAAAGAAGAGCAAGCAGATTTTGGATAATAAAATGTTCGTTGCGCAGTGCCCACACATGATGAACCAGAGCGCATTAAGAAAGCAACTCCCTGCTGTCTCTCTATATGTGGTGCACGTGCTTTTCAAAAGTAAAGTAGGAACATTAGCTGACCAATTAAATGTTATCTATTTTAGTAATATCAGCATCATATCAGATTCGTACTTGAGCAACAAGTTTGGAATTATGAGTGGCACGTTGTTTAGCTTGATGGATTCAGGAGCAGTGCTAAGCAGGTACGATGATGGTACTGAATATTAAAGCATGTTTGCATGCAAGTCACGTGACTTTTGTCATTTGGGTCAGTCGACCATTTCAGGCAGTTGGATGAAGATCCTACGTCTCCTAACCCTTCTTCTTCCTTGTCTCTGATTCTTCCCATACAGAACACCGCACGGGCCGCCGGCCGGACCACCGGCCCCCACCGCCTGTGTTCCTCTGCCACCCCACCCCCCACCCCCGCCCGCGTCGAGTTTTCTTCGTTCGGCGAGGCCCCACCATCGCCCCCCACAACCACTGTCCCCACTCGAGCCCCTCCGTTCGCACCGGGGAACTCCGGCGAGCTCTGAAAAATTGACTGACCCAATTTTGAAATTTAATCTACTGTGATTTAACTAGTGTGGAATACAAAAGGGGAAAACCATAAGCATTGGGAGTATAGTGTTGAGCGTGCCATGGCGGATCTGAAGGTGCAAACCGGACAAAGGCAACTTCGCAACCAATGTTTGCTTTCAACTAGCAAGTAAGTGATGGACAAGAAATCAGAGTAAAGCAGTGGCGATCTATTTTCTTGCTGCGATAAATAAGTTGAGCAGATACGAAAGAGTACTGCCTCTGGTGCCGTGCCGTGTATGCATCTGCTGAGAATTTGACGGTGCTGCGGTAGCGATGGCTGTCGGCGGCGTGGAAGCAGATCTAGGAGGGTAGACGGTGGCGGCAGGGCGCGGTGGACGAGACGGTCGTAGGAGCGGCGCCGGCAAGGTGGACGACGGCGGGGATGAAGCGAGAGGACGGGATGCAAGGATCCCGGTCCGAAGCCGTGGATGAGAGAGGTCGATCTCTTGTAATGGACGGCGGCATCGGGGTATCAGCTCCGGCATGGTGGAGGAGGACGGCGGTGGATGAGGTGGCGAACGGAGGAGGCTGGGGTGGAGAGAGTGTTTTGGCGCCCATAGAGTACGAATGGGGAAATGGAGGTGGAGAGGAAGGGGGGAACCATGTCTTCAGGGCGCGCTTGTCTCAAATGCAAGGAAATTTACAAACTTAGCCCCCGTTTCAAATTTCCTACATCACATCAACATTAGTCGGTTGGGGATAGGATGGTAATCTCGCATACACCGAATATTTGCCGACGAGAGTTTGTTTTTGGCGCCCACTGTGTATGAGTCAGGGAGGGAGTCGATTTCGGCCGAGGACACACTGTGTTTTGGCGCCCATCGTGTATGAATCCGGGTGAGAGGTGGTTATGTCACGTTTGAGTGAAATTACAAACCTACCCCTATCGAAACCTATAGAAATCGAGCAGATAGGCTTTGCGTGGCAGGGATAGGCAGTAGTAATTTCCATCTCGCAGATTTTGGTTTGGGGCGGTTACTGCGACTTTCCCCGTTTCGTTCAAATTTTGCAGAGTGCACTTTACCGTGCCAACTCAATTCGAATCCCGTTTGTATTCTATCTTTTTCGGGCGGGATCCATTTTCGATTGGAATAAAATTCTATATACATCTTTTTTTATATATACTTTCAAAAGCACAACAAAGAATTCTGCTCCTTTATATGCATAATATGATTTTGAAATACAATGATCTCAAAATCATAAGGTTGAATTCAAAAAATTAAATCAAATTATGTTCTACTAAAATGTATGGATCATTAATATCTACATATTAAATAACATAAATGCGCGTGAATTCATATGAGTATGCATGTTTGATAGATCAATTTTGGTTCGAGTATGGATTACATGTATCATCATCTCGAATTCAAATATTTGAATCCCTTTTATGTTCACTCCTTTCACGCCCATCTCTCTCGCATGCATGCTCCTTCATGTAGCTATCACTCTCTTTTCTCCAGCTCACCCGCACGCTCACTTCATGTTTCTCCTATCCTCGCAAACATGGTCTCTCGACGTCTCCCTTGAGAAGTGTCACACTCTCCCTATCATTATACATTACACGGTTTTCATTATATCTCACGTCTCTACCGTTCTCTCGTATCACTAGGTACCTAAGCTTTCTTTTTCACCGCCACACACACAGTCTCCACTCGTCTTTCACTTTGTCTTTCTCTCTATGGGATTCTCTCACACACCCTATATGTCTCTAGATATGAATCATACCACTAAATTACTCTCTCTCTCTCTCTCTCTCTCCTGTAGACACAACATTTGTTGCGGTCTCCTTTTCGTCTCCATCCTAGACTAACATTATTC
>NC_057796.1:460661968-460671618 GCF_018294505.1 Triticum aestivum
TCCACTCCCCTTCCCGGCTACCGTCTCTCTCTCTCACACAAAACTCTCGCTTTCGCACCCCCGACTCGTATTTCTCTCACAAACATTTATCGACTAGCCTCTAGATAGGTTTATACACCCGCACACTCGTGCTTCCACTATCGCATACATGTCTCTCCCGCTCCTTGTATCTATGTAGAATTTTATTCCCTTCTTGAGACACGCCCTCTCGATCGTGCACACACACTATCGCCTCATTTTAAGCTGATACCACTCGCACACACACTCTTTGTGTCTTTGTCACAGATGCACTCCGTCCTCCTCCTCTCTCCCTCTCTCTCTCACACATGGGCTTTTTGCAACAACTAGTAAGATGCCCATGCGTTGCATGGAACATCAAGATGCATTTGTATTAGTAGTTTATCTTGTGGGAGAAAAGGATGAACAAGGGAAGGCCTTATTTGCAAGTGTGGAGAGGGGTGTGGGTATCTTTTTGCAAAATTGCCATAGTTTCCTTCCTATCCGTCAAATATAGATCGGACGACCTATATTGCAGGATGGCAGGCACACGATCATCACCGACTATGCTTTTTATAAGAGTAGGGATAAAAAACAGAGTTGGTGATGATGGTGGGCCTGCCATCCTGCAATATAGGCCGTCCGATTTAAATCTGACGGATAGGAAGAAACTATGGCAATTTACCCGCACTCCTCTCCACATTTGCAGATAAGGCCTTCCCTCGTTCATCCTTTTCTCCCACAAGATCTTGATGTTCCATGCAACGCACGGGCATCTTGCTAGTAAGAGTAGAAATTAGACATATACCAGTTCTCGAATCATGAAACCAACAACATTCCTCCCTTATCTCATCAAAACCGCCAAAGGAATATATTTTGAGTGAAACATAAATAAATTTTTAGTGATATACGTATTTCAAAACTAGACTTTTTTCTATCAAATTGGTGAATATGTATTAATCTACTCTGATCGCGTGCCAACACATTGGCACATTGCTAGTAGTTATTATAATTTTTTGGACACCAGACAAACGGTGGAGTACATATACGAAGAGAAGAGGCGCACGCACGCAGTCGGTCTCTCGCTGTCTCGCACACATGAGTGTTACGTAAAGGCAACGTTAACAAATAAACCCTAAAACCCTAGCTGCACGATTGCTGCATTCGCGGGTGCCGGGTACGTGGTGGAGCGCACCTTTGTAGGAATAGTCAGCTCGTGTGATAATATGATCCATAGGAGTTGATGGTCGGGACCACAGGTGAAGGACTTGGAGGCGGTGGCTCGCCAGTTGCCACAGATCGAGTAGCCACGTTTAAAATATCATTTTTAGCGAGGTTAAGAGTTCCGATTTTCAATGGCGCGTTATAAGTACTAAGTAGTTTTTAGAACGATTGGTATGGAGCGAAAATTGAATTCATAGTACTACGTACCTCCATGGCGTATGGTTGTATGGGTTTATGTTGCGAGATGTTGAACCTGGTAGTTCTAGGGCAAATACTATGGTTTAGATTTAGATGTTGGTTTTCAGTAATGAAAATCGGAAGGGGGGAACCCTTCTTTGATTAAAGAAACAACTACCTCCGTTCTGGTTTACTAGTCCCCATCGTATTTTGGGTCAAAGTTTGTCCATGAATTTTACTTGTAAAATGTGAATGGAAAATGAGATTTTGTTATACCCAAACAAAAAAGGACTGGAGGGAGTGATTGCTCTGACACGGACGCGACCTCTCATAGCGCAGGCATTGAACCGGCGCGCCGGCCAAGAGGGCCCCACTCGCTGCAGGCCCGGCTGAACACGCCTCCTCGCCACATGCAACCGGCTTCAGACTTCCCTGCCTGCCTTCATTAAATCCGCGCGTGTGCCGGCAACACGTCCTTCCGCGAGCCGGCCGGCATTTTAGAACACAAAAAATGACCAAAATATAATTAATTACGCATGGTCTTGACTTGTTGTGCTCGCACTGGTAGCAGGAACTAGAGGTTTTTCTTTATTCATAACCCTCCTCATTTTTTTGCTTTGAAGTGAATCATGGTTGTGGACATTATGTACGAATGTGCAGATATCTGTGAACATGAGTTTGATGTGGAAGTTGAACTTGGAATGTCGGGCTTGCGCGTGAACTATACCATGTCCAATGCTTCGTCTGTTATTGTTTGGAAAGTAATTGCTGTTATTTCATGACCCGAAAAAATATATTTTGTGCCACATCAGTAGATGCACGGACATCACAACAGGCATGCTAACTGGATAAACATTTGAACCTAGCTACTATGGAGGAAATTTTGTATTGACAACAGTTTTAGATAGCAGGAGATGCCTAGCCTGCTCTGCCTCTGCTAGCTTATTTCTGGCTTCTTCCATCTCTTATTTGGCATGGGTGAAGAGAGCATCTGATTGCTCTTTTCTCTTCTTCAGGAACTCAGCTACATTCTCAAGGGCTGCTGCACGCTTTCTTTCAGCCTTTACTAGAGCCACGAGGACACGAACAACTCACGACTCCACCTGGCTTGTGTGTAATCCAGCATCATCTGGGAATTTGCACCTTGTGTCTAATCCAGCATCATTAGGGAACTGGCACCTTGTGTGTAATCCAACCTCATTTTGGAAACATGATCTCGAGGTTGACCATACTTCCCTCCTTGCAGGAACTGCATCCTAGCATGAATTTACTTCTTTTTTAGATCAATACTCAGAGCAACCCAGATCCATTTAGTAGAAGCCAGATAAACAGAACTGGGAGAAGTGAATTCAAAAGGAAAAAAAATATAAAAACAGACTACAAGGTGAGAACACCCACTTCCTACATCAAGCTAAATATGAAAGCATTAGGACGATTAAGACTCTTCTTATTACACATCGAAGAAGACGAGGCTTAAGAGAAACAGAAACTACAACATATACACATCGAAGAACACGAGGCTAAACGAAAGTAATTGAAAGGGTGTTACTCACCAAAGCTCGTTTTACAGGTTCGGTGCAGCTCCTCTTTAACTTGCCACGCTCCTTGAAGATGTCCCCAATATCCTGTGTTTGGTCTTCATTGCTCCTCTGCATGTTCGCACTCGTGGTTTTAAAATCTCAACATGGCAAAAAAATATACTACTAGTAATACTCACGCATCTTGTGGGCAACATTAAAGCACTCGTCTACCATGTTAGAGCATCTCCAACAGAATCGCAACGCGCGGCGCTTTAAAAAAGCGTTACAGTGCTGAGATCGAGAAGTAGAGATAGAGAGTAGAGACTAGAGAGTAGAGGATAGTTCTCAGCATAGATAGATAAAAAATAGATTATTCAACTACTCCTCGTCGTCTGACTCCTCCTCGGTGATGTCCTCCTCCGACGTCTAACTGTAGGCGTGAAGATACCGATCGTCGTCGGATTCCCAGGGCGACGCTGCTCCTAGCCTCATGTTGAATTGAGCATCCGCTTTTCGCCTACGCTTGTCCTCGCGATAGGCGGCTCGCTCCGCCCTCCTCTTATCCCTCTCCGCCCTCCTTTGCGCGTAGAACTCACACTCGTTGATGATGTCCTGCGAGAAGCGTTGGCGCCACAGTGCCATGGTTTCCTCGTCCATCTCGGCGATGCCGAGACGGTGCTCCCGCCTCCGGTTGTCGCGACGATCCTCGTCGGTGATAAGCCGCGGCAGAGGCGCGAGCTCCTGTGCCCGCTCCCGCGTCGGCACGTTGGGGAAGTTCAATGTTCTATGAGGCCACCGGAGGTGCCACGCCGCCGCGTCGTACGTGCGGGCGGCCTCATTGGCGGTGTCGAAATTGCCAAGGCTGAGGCGCATCCCGCGGAACCGGATCTCGGCGGAGAAGCCGCCGGAGGGGCGCGCGCGGACGCCGCGGTATCCCCAAGTTTCCCGGTGACGTGGCGGCATGGTGGCGCGGCGGCAGCGAGGCGAGAAAGAGCGGGGAGAGAGCGGTGGCAAGGCACAGAGCGGGGAGAGAGCGGTGGCGAGGCACGGAGCGGTGGGAGGGCATTGGATTTTATAAAGCGCGCCGGACGCCGCGCGCCAAAACTAGCGCACGCCCGGCCGCTTTTCCCGCGCGCGCAATCCTTTCGCGACGTCTCTGCTATCTCTACTCTCTTCTCTACTGTTATATTTATTTTATATTTAATATTTAGCTCTACTTCTCTACTCTCTACTTTTTTCTCTACTTTTTCCCTACTCTTATAAAAAAACTGAGTTGGTGATGATGGTGTTCCTGCCATCCTGCAATATAGGCCATCCGATTTATATCCGACGGATAGGAAGGAAACTGTGGCAATTTTGCAAAAAGATACCCACACCCCTCTCCGCATTTGCAAATAAGGCATTCCCTCGTCCATCCTTTTCTCCCACAAGATAAACTACTCATACAAATGCATCTTGATGTTCCGTGCAACGCATGGGCATCTTGCTAGTTTCTTATAAAAAAACAGAGTTGGTGATGATGGTGTGTCTGCCATCCTGCAATATAGGCCATCTGATTTATATCTGACAGATAGGAAGGAAACAATGGCAATTTTACAAAAAGATACCCACACCCCTCTCCAGATTTGCAAATAAGGCCTTCTGTCGTTCATCCTTTTCTCCCACAAGATAAACTACTCATACAAATGCATCTTGATGCGTGCAACGCATGGGCATCTTTCTAGTTCTAAAAAACTTTCCATCATTTGCCACACTACTGGTTGCAGATGAAAAACCTACCCAAGCACAGCGCGATACAGGAGCGACGCACAATTACAAGCTGATATTCTGTTGGACAATGGAGGCTATAACCAATTACTTTTACGGGAACAATAGCACCCAGGAAATTTGAAGGGTAGGTATGAACAAAATTGGAACTACATGTACTGCTAAGTGATTCAATACACACATTACCAATTGAGGAGGAGAACGATGGTCGCGGCGGCCTCTGTGAGTCATGGTCGGCAACGGGAGTCAGTTCATTGTCCACGACGGTGGTGCTTCTGCGCTTGGCATCGACTTCCGAGAAGCAGATCCGAGACCGTGGAAGACGGTGTTGGGGAAGAGGCTCCGTGTACAACAACGACGGTGGACCGGCTCCAGTGCGGCGTACGAGGTCGTCGATGAGGCAGATGTGCTGCGGTGGACGAGTGCGCCGATGTAGATGTTGGGGATCGTAGCAGAATTTTAAAATTTCCTACGCATCACCAAGATCCATCTATGGAGTATACTAGCAACGAGGGGAAAGGAGTGCATCTACATACCCTTGTAGATCGCGAGCGGAAGCGTTCCAATGAACGGGGTTGATGGAGTCGTACTCGCCGTGATCCAAATCACCGATGACCGAGTGCCGAACGGACGGCACCTCCGCGTTCAAAACACGTATGGAGCAGCGACGTCTCCTCCTTCTTGATCCAGCAAGGGGGAAGGAGAGGTTGATGGAGATCCAGCAGCACGACGGCGTGGTGGTGGATGTAGCGGGATCTCGGCAGGGCTTCGCCAAGCTTCTGCGAGAGGGAGAGGTGTTGCAGGGGGAGAGGGAGGCGCCAGGGGCTGTGGTGTTGCTGCCCTCCCTCCCCCCACTATTTATAGGACCCCTGGGGGGGCGCCGGCCCTGGGAGATCAGATCTCCAAGGGGGGGCGGCGGCCAAGGGGGAAGGGGGTGGCTTCCCCCCCAAGCCAAGTGGGGCGCCCCCACCCCTAGGGTTTCCAACCCTAGGCGCAGGGGGAGGCCCAAGGGGGGCGCCCCAGCCCACTAAGGGCTGGTTCCCTTCCCTCTTCAGCCCATGGGGCCCTCCGGGATAGGTGGCCCCACCCGGTGGACCCCCGGGACCCTTCCGGTGGTCCCGGTACAATACCGATAACCCCCAAAACTTTCCCGGTGGCCGAAACTGGACTTCCTATATATAATTCTTCACCTCCGGACCATTCCGGAACTCCTCGTGATGTCCGGGATCTCATCCGGAACTCCGAACAACTTTCGGGTTTCCGCATACTCATATCTCTACAACCCTAGCGTCACCGAACCTTAAGTGTGTAGACCCTACGGGTTCGGGAGACATGCAGACATGACCGAGACGCCTCTCCGGTCAATAACCAACAGCGGGATCTGGATACCCATGTTCGCTCCCACATGTTCCACGATGATCTCATCGGATGAACCATGATGTCGAGGATTCAATCAATCCCGTATACAATTCCCTTTGTCAATCGGTATGTTACTTGCCCGAGATTCGATCGTCGGTATCCCAATACCTTGTTCAATCTCGTTACCGGCAAGTCTCTTTACTCGTACCGTAATGCATGATCCCGTGACTAACTCCTTAGTCACATTGAGCTCATTATGATGATGCACTACCGAGTGGGCCCAGAGATACCTCTCCCTCATACCGAGTGACAAATCCCAGTCTCGATCCGTGTCAACCCAACAGACACTTTCAGAGATACCTGTAGTGTACCTTTATAGTCACCCAGTTACGTTGTGACGTTTGGCACACCCAAAGCACTCCTACGGCATCCGGGAGTTACACGATCTCATGGTCTAAGGAAAAGATACTTGACATTGGAAAAGCTCTAGCAAACGAACTACACGATTTTTGAGCTATGCTTAGGATTGGGTCTTGTCCATCACATCATTCTCGTAATGATGTGATCCCGTTATCAATGACATCCAATGTCCATAGTCAGGAAACCATGACTATCTGTTGATCAACGAGCTAGTCAACTAGAGGCTTACTAGGGACATGTTGTGGTCTATGTATTCACACATGTATTACGATTTCCGGATAACACAATTATAGCATGAACAATAGACAATTATCATGAACAAAGAAATATAATAATAACCATTTATTATTGCCTCTAGGGCATATTTCCAACAGTAGAAGGGGAGGATCACGAAGGCTGCGGTGCCGTGGAGAAGTCTATTTTGCAGTGGGGATAGAAAATGGGGAGTATTCAGGTGTACTACTCTGGGTGCCGGGGTGGGGTTGGCTGGGTAGGGTGAACCTGAAGTTACGAAAACAGCCCCCTACCAACCGTCATCCGTTGGCCTGTTCCGAAGGCTATGATGGTAACTTCCCACTGCTCGAATCAGGGTCGCGGGAGATTTTAAATCTCGCCGACCTCAAAATTTTGTGACACTGAACTCCCCGTGTGGCGTGTTGGGTGATTCGGCTAAGCAACTAGCGAGTAGTACTAGTAAACTCTGCATATTAGGTTTGACCAAAGTCAAACTCCCTAAAGTTTGACCAAGTTTATAGAAAAATATAAACATTTACCATAACAAATATGTATGAGGTGAAAGTACATTCAATAATGAACCTAATGGTATTTATTTGTTATTGTATATGTTAATATTTTTTGTTATAAACTTTCTGACAGTTTAAAAACTTGACTTTGACCAATGCTAATACGCGGACTTAAATAAAAACGGAGGGTGTACACATTTGTTTTCTTAGTATGTAGTAATTAATCATTTGTTGAAATTGTGAAATAAATATATTAGGCTACTGACTTCGAATGTAATGGTCTATACAATTCAATAGTTACAATCATTGTTGAATTCCAAGATGTATACGAGGTCTATAGTACTTCACAACATGCTCAAACTCACATAATCCCAGTCAAATGACAATCAAAATGCATTTCATAGTTATTACTTTGTAGGATGCAACAAAACCAACAATAACTCTACATCAGCCATTATAAAAGCAACATTTTGAACATATCCCAATGTGTGAATGAAACGTGCAGAGAGAGCTTGCGAAGATGGAGCAGATAGGGCAGGAAAGATTGTATGTATGTGGACGAGAGAGTAGGAGACAAACCTAACGAAACAGAGAGAGGTAGAGAGAGGAAGAAGTTAGGTCTGTGAGAAAGATGGAGACATGTAATATACGTGAGATGCGTGTGCATCCGGATTCTATACACGTGGAAGGAGAAGAGACAACATGTTTGATGAGCGAGCTGGAAAACATGGACGAGAGGGGAAGGATCTCGTGGGTTGAGGGATTGATAAATTTGTGCGAGGGAGAGAGGGATTGGTAATTTGTGCGAGAGAGAGAGGGTGGGGGGAGGAGTCAGTTAGCCGTCGTCACATCATCCTGTTTCCAAATGGCCCCGCATTCTCTAGCAAAGTGTGGTTGCCGTCTTCGATCTCCTCGATGCCCTCTTTGAAGATTGAGGTGTTGTGCATGCTGGGGTGCAAAGAAGCACAAGCGAGAGTGGTCACCATATAACCTTGGATGGGGATGAATTGTGTGCTCGGGGAGGGGGTGTGTGTGTGCTGTGTGTTGTGTGTGTGTGTGTGTGTGTGTGTGTGTCAGATATTGAGAGAAAACAAACCTAAGGAGAGAAATGTGTGTGTATGTGACGGAAAGCTACATGCTAAACAGGGTATTCACGAAGAGATTGTGCATGCGAGATAGAGAGTGATGTGCGGGCCTTGAGGTAGGCAGGGGCCGGGTGAGGGTGTCAAAATGTGCGCGTTGATGCATGTGTTACATGTGATCGTGCGAGGGACGGGCGAATCGAGAGAGATGGTTGTTGTGTTACGGATGCTCCTCTCTCTCTCTCACACACACACACACACACAAGTAAAATAGAAGACCGTTCTCTCATGTATACACAACGTATCGGCATCTGTCTATGTCTCACTCATGCATGATCATTTGCACATTCACACCTCTCTATGTCTCTATCACACGCACACCATCTCCACATTGCCCTTCCTCCACAACACACATATGGACACATACACACGTTCTCTCAGTCACACAGACAAAATCAGTATTAAAAAAACTAGGGCGCACCTAAAATGTCCAAATCCAAATAAACACGAACTGGAGCTAAATTCAAATATATGGAAATACTGTAGCATCAAGAACTTTTCCAGGAAAAAAGTTTAGTAATATTCGGGGATTGTTTTCACACACACACAAAAAGGTCGGTGGATGTCCTTCGAGCGCGACATGGTGACGCACCGTTCGATCGACTGCGCGGCCGCGGTTCACGCGCTTGCACAGGATTCTGTATCGTGGTTGTGGTAACTAATAAAAGCGCTACCTAAGTCTAATGTTTACGTGTACTAGTATGGTTTTCTTTTAAGTTTGACCAACCCTATATAAAACTAAACTAAGCTCCCATACGCGCACTCATCAATATGCCGCCGCCGTTGCGCATGCCGGCGCCCGCCGGCTCCGGCCAACAATTTCTCGCCCATCACCGCCGTGTCGCCGCCATCCCTGTGCCATGAAGCCGAAGGCTCGCCCGCTCACGTCGTCTGCAGTCCCTCCTCGCGATGCCGCCGCGCTGCCAAGCACGCGAGCAGCTGGTGGAGCCGCGTCTATGCACGCAACGTACGAAGAGGAGGACGAGCGCATGATCCAGCACGCCGGCGAGGAGGAACTAGCGTGTCATTGTCGTCTCCGCCCGCGCGGAGGAGGCGCGCATGGTGGCTATCACGGCGGAAGCCGGCCGCGCGCGCGTCGAGCCCGCAAACCGGGTGCGGACGCGGAATCTACCTTCGAGACCTTGAATGCCTTGTGGATCCTGCAATCTGAAGGAGCAATTTGGGTCAGTCGACTCTTGTGAGCCGTTTGATGCAACATGGATGGCTAGAAGGGCTTCTTCAACCTCCGAAATTGATGCACGGTTCATCTTGTCAGCCCGCCACATGCCTAACCGCCTGCC
>NC_057796.1:460671858-460688336 GCF_018294505.1 Triticum aestivum
GTTTAACCCCGGGCATGATCCATTTTTTTCTGGTGAACTGCATTCCACACCCAACACTCATAAGATAGATCATGGGCACCCTCCCACCCTAATATAGATACTGGGGTAGCTTCTCTACCGTCTTCTTCCTTCGCTCCGTCGAACTTCTTTCACAAATCTACTGACCCAAATTATACTACTAGTACGAACGTATTAAGTATAGTAGGAACACGAAGATACGAGCAGTAGTACCAACTGCAAGAAGAACAGTAGTAAGACATGGTACTAGTACTACTGTACAGACTAAAGAGTTCAAATAACGAGAAAGAACATAAACATAGTTCTGCTGGGGCTTCAACACAACACACCCTTGAAAATAAACTAAGCAACTAGTCCGCTTGACACTGCAGTAGAACCAGCATGAGCGACGGCACTGCCACCTACTCGGAGTCCGAGTCCACGTCCTCGACATCGTCCTCGTCCCTCTTCCTCTTCCTCTTCGCCGACGCTTCTTTGCTTGAACCGGACACTGGGCTCTGCTTCTTCATCCAACCCTTGTAGATATTTAAACAAAGGTAGGCATCCATTGCTGCGTACAGGATGTGATCTTCATATAATGTCTTCGACTCTCATGCATGATGAAACTCGTGGTGAGGTTTCTTCAGTTTAGCGTACGAAGGATCAATCATGGCTGCTGCCAGGGTCAGCATTGAAGGCTGAGAGGAGGAAACCAGGCTTGCCTTCTGGAGATCGAAGGGCTGGCCTACAACGAGGCCTATCCGACCCAGGACATCCCTGTCGTTCCTAAAGTCTACAGTAACGAATTTCACTCTTTCGTCCTTGAGGAAGTTCTTAAAATCTTGGCACTCAACGTCGGCATGGCATATGTGGTAGACCAAGCACACGTTATGTACGCAAACCTGAATCACGGCGGGCTTCTTCTTCTCTGCCTCCTTTAGAATCTTCTCTCTTTGCAGGACTGTGGTGTACTCAACATCTAGCCCAGTGACCCACTCATCCGTTGAACTGTTGAACATGCTTTCACCGTCGCGGATCCACGTGTGTAGATGACGATGAACTCATCGCCGCTGATGGCTCTAACCTGGTACTCAGCGGCGACCATGGAGATTTGGGAGGCCATGGATTTTGGAGGAGGGTTAGGAGAAGTTGAACTGGTGTAATGTGAAAGGACGGGACGACTGGGAGCGAACTGTTGTAAGGTACTGTACTAGTAGAAGACGGGGACGAGTAGGGCGTGCGAACGGCGTGGGGCTGCTGGCTTGCCCGGTGGATAAACGGCTGCAAGCCCCCAAAGAGTTCTCGAGAACTATGCGGGACCCACTAGATGTCATGTCTACTAGACCCATATCGTAGGCCTGACGGTATAGCTTCTGCCTGTTCGCACGCCATGCCGGTGTGTGGGTAACTTCACTTAATTCCGTCAACTGTCGCGCCTCCCACGACCTTCGCCTCCCTCGCGCAGTCGCGCCCTTTGAGACTTTGACCGGCTATAAATGAGCAATTTTTTTTGCCTACTCCGCATGCATGATACTCCCTCTGGTCCTTTTTACTTCCGTCAACCGTTTGCAAAGTGTTTGACCAAATTTATACTAAAAATATCAATATCTACAATACTGATTATAATGAGTATAAGAACTACGTTTTATAATGAGTATAAAAATATTGATTTGACATTGTGAATGTTGATACATTTTTCTATAAGTTTGGTCAAAGTAGAGGTACATTGACTTCAGACAAAACTTTAATGCACAATGCAGACTAGTTCCTCCGTCCAGGTGTGTGCCATGTCCTATGTTGTCATCACAACAAGCTATTAGAGTACTACTACCTCCCTTCTAGTTTAAAGGGCTCGATTCAAAATTTTCACCTACTCTTAGCAAGATAGAGGCGGTGGAATAGTTTTTGTAGTCTGCAAAAGTACTCAACTAATGTTGTCGTTCTTCACAAAAAATGTGTTTACCAATGCATGCATGAACACTAGTTACTCTAACCCCCCTCTCTTCTTTAATTCTTTGCCACATCAGCATGTTTGCTATTCCCGTGTGCATGATACCAGCTAAGATACCACCATTATGGCCAGCCTTAATCATCGCATGCAATAATTTAGTGCACCTTGAAATATGAACATGTGTGGGGCGTGTATGTTTTTAATGACTTGAGACTATACCTAGCCCGGAATGCAAGATGAGACTTATTATGCACCGTTCCCCATACCTGCAGGAAGCCCGTCCGTCTCCAAATCTTTTCCTCTCCATGTGTGGAAACAATATGCATGCCAGACTCTCCTTCTCCCCCCGGCGGTCCCACCACTCCACCCCGTGTGGAAAAAAATCTGCATGCATGACTCTCCTCCCCCCACGCTCGTCCAATCCGTTGTGACCAGCAATATTTCCACCCCTTCCCTCCCCCATAATTTACTCCAACAAATATGCCCATGTAGTTGTTACGTTAATCACGCAACATATCTTCCGGGACACTGCTTCAGTTACTTAACTGCAGGTTCATTGGGTCACTGACATATGAGCCCAACAGGGGTCTGGCCCACATGTCAGTGACGCAACTGGACCTGCAGTTAAGTCAGTGCAGCTCAGTCCATATCTTACGTAGGTGTGCCATTGCTCGCTATAAATACTGCGCCTCCCACGGCATTCGGAAGAACGCTCACGTTCATCGCTATCTCCTCCCCCTCCCTCTCACGTCGACCACCATGGCATCACCCCTCCCAAGCCCTAGGCGCCCCTCGCTGCACCGCCTGGACGGTCACGCGTCGCCGTTCCGTTCCTAGCCGCCACTAGTCGAGGAGGACACGTCGGCGTTCCACTCCTCGCCGCGACGCGTCGAGGTGGACGCGTCGGCGTTCCCAATCTCGCTAGCACGCGCGTCGGAGTTCGCGTCGGCTCCCCGCTATGTGGAGAACGCCGCGCCGCCCGTCGAGCCCCCCAGCCTTGAGGAGCTTTGGAAAGAAATGGATGTCGCCATGTGGGAGGCTTTGCCGCCGGCAGAGAAAGCCAAAATAGAGGCGGAGAAGAAGGCCGAGGAAGAGAAGCGCGCCGCGGGGCAAGCTGCCTGGCAGGTCTATGTCGTGTCCGAGAGAGCCAGGCAATTGGCTCTTTGGCAGAAGGCTAGTGCAAGGGCCGTGAGGGTGGCGGAGGACGCCCGTGCCAAAGCCGTGAGTGCAGTCGGGCCCAAGCGCCTCATCTACGCCTGGCGGTACGTGGACCGGGTGCACGCTTCCAGCGAGGAGGAGTACCTGTTGGCGCCGGATCACCACACCGGTGAGATCGCGCTCGCCCGCTGGGAAGCCGCAAATCAGCACCTCGCGAGTTGCGAGGCTGAGGAAGAGGCGTTGTGTCGGCGCACTGGGAAACGGCCGCGCACCAGGGCACTCGTGGCGCGTCGCAAGCGCTCCTACGAGGGCCGTGGCTTTTAGTAGGAGTATAATTTTTGTTTCGTAAGGCGATCTCATTGGTTTTGGGACGCAAATGATAAATCTCGAACGTTCAGGAATTATTAGCGTCCTTAATTAAGTATGTAAAAGGGAAAGTTTGGAAACCTTGTGTATTCGTACGCATTTTGTAAGTACATGCATATAGCACAAACTTTACTATATACTATCGCACTACACGTCTCTCTCTATATATGCTTGCAGACTGTGCTACTCCCTCCGTCCAGGTCAATAAGTCATCTTTGGTTGTGCACCGTGACCAAGAAGGAGGGAAGACTTATACACCTAGACGGATGGAGTACTACTATTACTTATGTACGTGCAAATGCACGTTTTAACATTACGATGCGGTTTTTGTAAAAGTAGAAAAACAGCACTAGTCAAGCTTGTGAAACGATTCAATGCAAAACAAATGCAAAAATGCTCGTTTGATTGTTTACTTTTAGCTTCCTTCTCTGTGGTTATTTCTCTGTCGTACTTTGTACGGATTATCTCACTGGTCGGAAAGGCATGCAAATTCCCAAACCGCTTCCTACACCCTGTATCAAATATTTTGCCTAACAAGTTGTGTCGTGCAATTGCAATTCCAACTTGAGTAGTACTACTACTAGTAGGAGTACCAGGGGCCAGTTCTTTTAGGCTTCTAGATTAGTAATCCCATAACTACTACCTCCGTCCTGGTTTATTGGTCCCCGTTGTAATCTGTGTCAAATTTTGATCATAAATTTAACTAATGAAATGTTAGTGCATGTCACATGCACTAACATTTTATCAGTTAAATCTTTGGTCAAAATTTAGCACAAATTACAATGGTGACGAATAAACCAGGACGGAGGTACTGGTAGTAGTTTAGAAGCCCAAATAAATGAGTGAGGCGCCTTAATGTTACTCTCCACTGTGACTAGTCTTATGGGAAAAGCTGGGGAAGCCGCCAAAAGAACTGGCCCTAGGCGTAGTAGCTAGGGATCGAGTGTGCGAGATGAACTGGAGAAAGTAAATGCAAAGAGATGAAATGCAAAAAAGACGGAGGGATGTGATGGTTGCTTGTCCGTTTATTTTACCAGGCCACTTATTACTGGGAGTGGTTGGGTTTTGTGATATGACGGCTTTACTGCCGCGCCACGAGCGGGGTGAGACTCCCATGCAGCGCCGCCCTCTACACTAGTACTACATCGGTCGTGGTTTATCCCCCATTGAATTTGACTGAAGATTTAACTGACAAAATGTTAGTGCATGTCAACAAAAACAATATCGTTGGATTCGTATTTGAACATAGTTTTCAATGATATAATTTTAGGTGACATGCATCATCATTTATCGTACTATATATAATTTTAGTTCAATTTTTGGTCGTACTAATCTATAGTAAGGTGCCCGTGCGTTGCACAGAAGAGTGAAATGCATTGATCGGGGAGTTGTTTATTTTGACAAAGGATGTGAGGGTCATCTCATGTGTAACGGGTATCGATAGGTTTCTTCGGATATTATTTCATCTCTAGAGCTCACAAATATCCGGGTGAAATAGATAAAAAA
The DNA here is from genome assembly GCF_018294505.1 of Triticum aestivum. NCBI lineage: Eukaryota > Viridiplantae > Streptophyta > Magnoliopsida > Poales > Poaceae > Triticum > Triticum aestivum. The sequence goes on from NC_057796.1 coordinate 460,676,837, forward strand.
AAGTATCTTTTGCAAACAAAAGCGTTCAACTGTTCAACCTGCATCCAAAACTTGTGAAGAAATAACTCTTATTGTGCTTTGCAAGAAATGATCTTCAAGAATTAGTTTTTGAGTATCCATTGTTATACATGTTGGCTACAGATGAGATGGCACTTTCTTATAGTCAACAGTTGGCTATACTATTTAAGTATTAACCATGCCCTTATACACCTAGACGGAGGGATTAAATCAGGATGACTTGGAAGGGGGCAGAGGATATGTAAGAAATGGTTCATCATAAGTCTTTCACCAGTACTATAGTAAAAATTCATACATGGAAGATTCTAGACTAAACCATAAATGGATACACTTTTATTCATGCGCGATACTCCAATAGAGCAAGATCAGGCATGGAAGTCTCCACATGCTTAGACAGCGGATTACATTGAGCGAATACTAATGATCAACATTTAACTTGGTAATGCAGATGTCCAGGTGAACCTCCTTGGAGTCCCCGTGCACATTGTTGCGGGTCAAATAATACCGTGCGTCTTCCATGTCCACATCGGCGGGAAGGTCCCAGCTCGGTAGAGTCCAAGTCAGCTTGACGTAGCCAGTGTCGCCGCCCACGTACCTCCGAGGGGTAGTAATAGTGAGCACGCACCCGTACATCGGCCTCGTGTCAGTGTCAGCGGTGTCGCCCAAACGCACACTACAGAGACGGGGCGGCGGCCTGCGCGGGCCTCGCCGGTGCCCACGATCAAGAGGAAGACGCTGTCGTCCTCCTATGAGACTAGCAGGCGGCGGTGATCCTCCAGCGACTCCGGCACGGTGAACGGGTAGCACGTCTCGTACTTGATGTTCTTCGCCAAGGGCCGGTAGTGATCGCCGCACGCCTGCGTGAGGTGATGCACGATGTCCGCCGGCGAGCCCCAAAACGGCACCGGGCACTCATAGAAGTAGACGAAGGGCTCCTTGGAGGCATCGACCAGGCCGTCCATGAAACGGGAGTGGCTGTAGGGGACGTTCCGCCAATTGAATACATGAGCAAGTTACTACGAGATTTAGTCCGAATAAGAACAAAATAAATAATGACGGCTATAACAGAGATTAAACTAATCATGCGGACTAGCATAGTAGATGAACAGATCGAATCTAGGACACAAACAAGAAACATGAATTCTACCATGATTTCGAACAGGAAGGACAGAAACACATATGGTGCAACGGGAGCAGCACCATTGGCGTTGAGGTTGTCGCCCATGTCGTTGAGGAAGAGGTTGCCGAGGTCGAGGAAGAAGTCGTTGACAACCCACAAGTATAAGGGATCGCAACAGTTTTCGAGGGTAGAGTATTCAACCCAAATTTATTGATTTGACACAAGGGGAGCCAAAGAATATTCCCAAATATTACCAGTTGAGTTGTCAATTCAACCACACCTGGATAACTTAATATCTGCAGCAAAGTATTTGTAACACCCCAAAAAAAATTAACCATATTTTGTTCATTAAAATTTTGCCAGGAAATTAAATTTTTATTTTCTGGATTTATCTTTTGATTTCAGAACCTCTCTTTTCTTTGATATTGTGAAGTTTTTACCCCAAGTGAAAACCTTCCAAAAATATTATTGGACTTGTATACCCTCTCAAGAAAACATTTCTTTTATCAGTGGGTTTATTTGCATAATTGTTTTTCCTGAGCTTTATTCTTCTAAAAATGATTTTTCATAAGTTATGGAGCCTCTTTTGCACTGTAACCCTTTCAAATACTTCTTTAAAATTTCAACCAAAATTTGGGGATGTCATGTGATGTTTCCACATCACTTTTATGCAAAAATATCTTTTGTTCATTGGAGATTTTGAGCTCTACACCAAATTTTCAAATCTAGTCCAGTTGGTAATTTTGCACTACAACCTAATTAAATATTTCTTTAAAAATTCTTCCAAGTGTTTGGAGATGTCAGTAGATGCATATAATTCAACTTTATGCAAAAACCCATGAGTGTTCTTTGAAAAATTTGAGCAAATCATCCTCTTTTGCTCTCTGGTACAGTTTGGCATTTTCTACTGCAACTCTATTTTTGTTTGCTCTGTTGCCCATGATTCTTTTTCCTGCTTATAGTCCACCCTGCAAAACCATTAAGTCCAGGAGAGTGGACCCATTGGAGTAATTTTGGTCCACGCAAAGATAGCCTTTAGTTTCTGTCCAGATTTGGTTTTCTCAAAAACTTGCACTAACAAGTTTTTGTTTTTAACAAACTAACCTTGCCACCCTCTTTATCATCCAAAGAGACTAGGACCTGGAGTTTATGGCCACCCCAAGAGATGCCTAGATGCCCATAACATTCTGTCGAGCACTTTGTGTGCATAGCGAGATTTGGCATGATTTTTAGTTTGCATTGTGAGCTTGACCCTCTGACCCAACAAACTTGTCCACTAAGCTCCTACCTACCACTAACCTAGACCTGTTTACTACCAGCATCATTCGAGCTCTCTAACACACGATGGCATTGCGTCGAGCACCTGGCGTGCGTGATCTGGGCGCGGCCAGAGCGCGCGTTTTGCACGTGCGTGCACCCGAGTCGCCGCGTCCCACTTCCGCCTCCCCGCGCTCGTTCTGATCCATTCCCACTCGCAGCCAGCATGCCCCGACCTCTCCCTCATCGCAGAGCTGCCCTGGCCACCCCTGGCACCCCACAGCACCACCACCGCAAGCCGCCACCGCCGCTCTGACAGCCTCTGCCATGGACGGCGCCGCCCGAGCCACAGCCGCGCGCCAGCTCGCGCCCTTTAGCAGTGGGGAGTTCGTCGGAATGCGCCGAGCAGCCCCAACCGCCTCCACGTCGCCCTGCTGCAACAGAACGGCGGTTCGCCGGCGTCCTTATCCACGGCCGTGGGAACCGACCTCTGCCGCCTATAAAAGGAACCCCCGAGCTCCTCCAAACCCCCAGGCAACCACAGGTCATCCCTCTGATGCCCCCATAGCCGGCAATCGATGGGGAGAGGCCGTCTTCCCCATCTCCGGTCAGCTCGGCCGCTGCCACGCTCCGGTGCCGTGCGCCGCGAGCAGAGCCCACCTAGCCTAGCCAGCACCACCGTCCGACCCCCCTCGATCTTGCGGAGCCACCCAGCCTCTCAGCTTCGATCGGGAGCCACCATAGCCCAAGTCCCCTATCCTCCCGAAGCCGCCGTCCGCCGCAAGCTCGCCGCCGGCGACTCCCTTCACCCCCACGACCCTCTCAACCACCGGGAGGATCGCCCTAGCGCAGTGAACCTATCCCCGCTGTCGGAGCCCCACGAGGAGCCGCCAATCGCCGGCGTCGATCGCCGGAACCCCGCCACCGCTCGGACAGAGGAGGAGGGAGGCGCGGGCGACTGGTCAAACCTGACCAGTGGGCCCAAGGGACCCACTGTCAGTGACCCAGCGACGGCCCGCGCTGGTTTAAGTGAAAGCGTAAAAACCAGAGTACGTCTCCTCCGTATTCTTATTCGAACCGTTTTTTCTTTTTCTGTTTTTTTAAAACAGATTTTGACTAAACTTTGACTGACTATAACTTTTTAAATATAAGTCCAATTGACTTGATTCGTTTTCTGTTGTTTCTCAAATTCTGTCTAGTTTATTTTCATATTTATTTGAAAATTTTCCAAACAACTTTTTTGTACTGTTTTGAAACTATGTGTTAATTTTAATTTTCTCAAAATAGGATTTTTGAAGAAGGAAGCAACTTTCAAAAAAATGCACCCCACTTGCATACTCTTGAAGGCAAGCATTCTGAACCCTAGCATAATATTATGTGTGTTGTTTGATACGGTTACAACACCACTTTAACACAAAGTATTCATTATTTTATGTGATGATATGATCATACTCATGAGTGCATAATGAATGTGCCTTGCTGTTGGATTTTGATATGCTTGTGATAGTAATCACCCTTGTATGCCTTTCATGCCTACCGGAAGGAATCCGGGAAAGTCTCTGTCTTGGGTAGACACGAGCTTGTCTCCAGTCTTCGTCGAGACGGTTGTGTCTGGTACGGCATAGTGAGGTATGATGAGTGGTGATTTTGCTGTTGGTTGAAACATATTTGTTATGCTAACCATGCAGGGCATACTTAAACCTCCTGAGTCGACCGTAGATTGAGTCTTGTTCCAGTAACCCCATACTTGTTTCGTACTACCACTTGTCCCTGCCACAGGTAGGGTATGGTTCAGTAAGTTGTCAACCCCTTCCTAGCACACACCGTACAGAGAGGCCATGGTGGAAGATACCGGAGGCCCCCGGTAGGCATGCTACCTGGTCTGGGGGCATGGGTGTTTTCGGTTGGAGCCGAAGGGGTAGCTCCCCTAGTTTGCGCGCGGTATAAATTTTGTGATCCCATGCTAATCGAGGTTGTAGCCTCCCCACTTAGAGTTTCGCTTAACGGGTGTCGTGGGTGATTCCAGACACCGGTAAGTTAGGCTGGTGTGTGCGGTTAGGTGTGTTTTCAATTAAAAGACCGTAGACGGAATTAGTCCCGATGGACTAAAGAAATCCGTTACTCGTGGCTAAAGAGTACACCCTCTGCAGAGATTATATCTATTCGAATAGCCGTGTCCATGGTTAAGGACTACAGTCTGGGATGGGTCAAGTGTCGGTCTTAGTGTCGGTCTTCGGAGGAAAAATTGCTAAACCAGAACATTGATTATGACCTGTGACATATGAGGATTATGATTATTATTATTGTGGACTAACCATTTACATTATTTGAATTATTGAGTATCCCTGGGACGGTTCTACCTCCTGGATACTCACTGCGATTATTCTCTTATAAGCCCTTTATGTGGTGTCGCTCAGACGCCCGACTGTGGCATGCTTGTTATTTAAATTACTTATAAGCCCTTTATGTGGTGTCGCTCAGACGCCCGACTGTGGCATGCTTGTTATTTAAATTACTTATAAGCCCTTTATGTGGTGTCGCTCAGACGCCCGACTGTGGCATGCTTGTTATTTAAATTACTTATAAGCCCTTTATGCGGTGTCGCTCAGACACCCGACTGTGGCACGCTTGTTATTTTAAATTATTTATAAGCCCTTTATGTGGTGTCGCTCAGACGCCCGACTGAGGCATGCTTTATATTATTATCCTTTCGAGGCGTCGCTTCAGACACCCGATCGGTGCATTCTATTTCTGCTCCCTTATTGCATATTCATATGAACAACCTGCTTGCGTGCATCATGGATTTTTATTTCGTGGCTGACGTTGTGATCATAGAATATTTCAGAGCATGATCATCATTTGTTATATTATACCTATGTTCATAATGTTTGCGAGTACATTCAAAGTACTCACTGGCTTGTCCCTGGCTATTGTCTTGGCCAGATTTCTTGCGTGGAGAGGAGCGTTGCGACGACAGCCCCGGAACCTACGCAATGATGGTAGCAGCCTCGCGAAGATAGGAGTTATCCTGGTCAGCTGTTCCTGTGGGAAATGGAGTCCCATGGCCACTGATGAACCACAAACCGCTTCCGCCATCAACCACTAGAAACCATTTGTTGTACTCATAGGCCAGAATGGTCTTGTACCACATATTTTGTAATTTTGCTTGGAATTTCTGTATCAAGTTGGTGCCTCATCAGCTAACAGTAATCCTGGGGCTGGTGAGCACAAGGACCATTTTTGGGAAATTGATACCCCGAAAATCCGGTCCTGACAACCTTGGTATCAGAGCCAGGCTGACCATTGGCTAATCCTATCTTAGCCAGGTCAATAAACCTAGGTTAACCAACCCACCAGACCTTAACCTAAACCCCAGCCAAGCTTCTCGTGTAAGATAGCCACACAATGACCCGACACCTTTTGGCAGTCGGTGCCCAACCTATCAGCCTAGCCTATCGATCACGCGCCAGTGACCGGCACCTAAACTGTCTCATTCGCAAGCGTGCAAAGGAAGACTCCGTCCCCTTTTTTATAAAAAGGGCACGCTAGCCTCAACCCAGCACAACACAGCCTCTACCCCAAACCAAGCTATAATGCCTAGACCCATTGTTCACAATGAGACCACAGCAACCAACCTTGGAGGTTTTGTGACCGTGCTAGCAAACCTCACCTGCCGTGCCTTTGCATTAGAAGAGCCCCCAGAATATGTTGTGTACCAAGGGCCCATGAGCGGTGAGAGCCGTCAATTCTGGGCCACTGTGCACGTCTACGGTAGGGGTCTATCGCCAGAATGCCCCTACAGGTTCACCGGAAGGACAACTTCCCTTGAGCCACAAGCCATCCAACTAGCTGCTCGAGAGGCTATAGTTCAACTCCGGCACTTCTCGCCCAGAGTTAACTGTCGCTCGTTCTACTACTACCCCAGCCGTGACGGGTATGGTAGGCCGCCCCAGGTTGCCAACGGAGATCATGAGACGGATCCTGCATTGTTGCATCTGGTGCGCTATGTAAGTGCACTAGAGGAACTGTTTGATCAGATCACCCTTGATCTGATCGTAGCTCATGGAGAACTGGTTCGCCGAGCCCCGGCAAGAAGAGAAGATGAGCCTGACGCCGACAACCCAGTCGTGCTGTTCGGACAACCGATCGAGTCCTTGAGGACTTCCCCAGCCATCGGCCAAAATGCTTTGGTGTCCCCAGAAGTGCTTCGTCGCCTTTTGGGAACACGCTCCAACGGGATTGTGGCCAACAACCCCCGCGATGGTCATCATCGCTACCCCAACCCTACAGCCCCTCAACTCCATCCAGCTAACCCCGATGGTGAAGCCCATGGAGAAGCCTCAACGTCCACAAGGCACGCCCGCTTAGATATTAACGAGGTAGACTAAGTCACTCGAGTAGTACCGAGCCTGAGTTTTTCTATGCCTCATAATTGTGTGACCTTGTATCAACATAACTAAATGTTGTCTGCTTGTGCGCCCCTATTTTAAATAGTAGCCACGCATGAGTATGTTGGTGTACGGTTACATTTTTAATTCCGGGCGTAGCCACCAAAAACCACCCCCGACGACACCCACAGTAATACATCACTTTTGTGAGATATGTGTATCTGTAGCATTGACCCCGACCCCAAGAGCAGAACCGACAAACTAGTTACCCTTCACCGCGATAAATGACCCCGCCCAGATGCTATATAAAAGGCCACCTCGTGACCTTGCCAAGTATCTCTCACCTTGTGCATAACTCGCTCAGCCATTCCTTTGCCATGCCGAGCCCAGTATTTATCTGAGAACTCCAGATGCCACCCCAGGTAGTTTTGTCAAAATATTGTGGGACTTTACCTGCAGTACCATGAGTGCCACCCATCCACCCCAGTACGAGTTGCTCAAATCGAGGATCACCCCATCCACCTCGAAATATTGGGCTGTAGTGCACATCCCTCCCGCAAACCCAAACCAAGACCCAACGGAAGTCTCCTTCATGGGGAAATCTATGCCGACTCCGCATATGGCCATAGAAGCTGCTGCGTACGAAGCGCTTGCTCGCCTTCGATTCGCGGTGCCCTATGCCAGCGAACGAGGGTATTATTACTTCCCGAGTCGTGCAGCACCCGGAGAAGTAGCATCTTTCCCCAGTGGACGAATTGAGAGAGACCCAGTGCTGGCCAACCTTGCACAGTATGTCATCGCTCAAGAGCGTTTAACCCAGTGAGTAATGGGTTATCTCCACAGCCTCACTGATTTAAATCCTCAGATCGCCATCGGCAGACCACTGAGGCCCGACCAGGAGAGACGCATTCACCGACTAGTCAACCCGCTTCCCCAGATAGAAGAGGAGTGTGCCCCAATACCAGAGACGTTTTCTCAGGACCCTGTCTATTTACCGTTTTCATTGTAGACATCACTGCTATGTTCATTGTCCCGACATTTATTTATGTGTTGCAGCTTATGCGTCGTACCCTAAGTTTGTGCTATGAGTAAACTGTTTGGTTTCAGCTAATAGGAGTATTTTTTTTCAAAACAGCCCTTAGCAAATCTCGAGGACGAGATTTTTCTTAAGGGGGGTAGTGTTGTAACACCCCAAAAAAATTTAACCATATTTTGTTTATTAAAATTTTGCCAAGAAATTAAATTTTTATTTTCTGGATTTATTTTTGATTTCAGAACCTCTCTTTTCTTTGATATTGTGAAGTTTTTACCCCAAGTGAAAACCTTCCAAAAATATTATTGGACTTGTATACCCTCTCAAGAAAACATTTCTTTTATCAGTGGGTTTATTTGCATAATTGTTTTTCCTGAGCTTTATTCTTCTAAAAATGATTTTTCATAAGTTATGGAGCCTCTTTTGCACTGTAACCCTTTCAAATACTTCTTTAAAATTTCAACCAAAATTTGGGGATGTCATGTGATGTTTCCACATCACTTTTATGCAAAAATATGTTTTGGTCATTGGAGATTTTGAGCTCTACACCAAATTTTCAAATCTGGTCCAGTTGGTAATTTTGCACTACAACCTATTTAAATATTTCTTTAAAAATTCTTCCAAGTATTTGGAGATTCAGTAGATGCATATAATTCAACTTTATGCAAAAACCCATGAGTGTTCTTTGAAAAATTTGAGCAAATCATCCTCTTTTGCTCTCTGGTCTAGTTTGGCATTTTCTACTGCAACTATATTTTTGTTTGCTTTGTTGCCCATGATTCTTTTTCCTGCTTATAGTCCACCCTGCAAAACCCTTAAGTCCAGGAGAGTGGACCCATTGGAGTAATTTTGGTCCATGCAAAGATAGCCTTTAGTTTCTGTCCAGATTTGGTTTTCTCAAAAACTTGCACTAACAAGTTTTTGTTTTTAACAAACTAACCTTGCCACCCTCTTTATCATCCAAAGAGACTAGGACCTAGAGTTTATGGCCACCCCAAGAGATGCCTAGATGCCCATAACATTCTGTCGAGCACTTTGTGTGCATAGCGAGATTTGGCATGATTTTTAGTTTGCATTGTGAGCTTGACCCTCTGACCCAACAAACTTGTGCACTAAGCTCCTACCTACCACTAACCTAGACCTGTTTACTACCAGCATCATTCGAGCTCTCTAACACACGATGGCATTGCGTCGAGCACCTGGCGTGCGTGCTCTGGGCGCGGCCAGAGCGCGCGTTTTGCACGTGCGTGCACCCGAGTCGCCGCGTCCCACTGCCGCCTCCCCGCGCTCGTTCTGATCCATTCCCACTCGCAGCCAGCGTGCCCCGACCTCTCCCTCATCGCAGAGCCGCCCTGGCCACCCCGGGCACCCCACAGCACCACCACCGCAAGCCGCCACCGCCGCTCCGACAGCCTCTGCCATGGACGGCGCCGCCCGAGCCACAGCCGCGCGCCAGCTCGCCCCCTTGAGCAGTGGGGAGTTCATCGGAATGCGCCGACCAGCCCCAACCGCCTCCACGTTGCCCTGCTGCAACAGAACGGCGGTTCGCCAGCGTCCTTATCCACGGCCGCGGGAACCGACCTCGGCCGCCTATAAAAGGAACCCCCGAGCTCCTCCAAACCCCCAGGCAACCACAGGCCATCCCTCTGATGCCCCCATAGCCGACAATCGATGGGGAGAGGCCGTCTTCCCCATCTCCGGTCAGCTCGGCCGTCGCCACGCTCCGGTGCCGTGCGCCGCGAGCAAAGCCCACCTAGCCCAGCCAGCACCACCGTCCGACCCCCCTCGATCTTGCGGAGCCACCCAGCCTCTCAGCTTCGATCGGGAGCCACCATAGCCCAAGTCCCCTATCCTCCTGAAGCCGCCGTCCGCCGCAGAGCTCGCCGCCGGCGACTCCCTTCACCCCCATGACCCTCTCGACCATCGGGAGGATCGCCCTAGCGCAGTGACCCTATCCCCGCCGTCGGAGCCCCACGAGGAGCCGCCAATCGCCGGCGTCGATCGCCGGAACCCCGCCACCGCTCGGACAGAGGAGGAGGGAGGCGCGGGCGACTGGTCAAACCTGACCAGTGGGCCCAAGGGACCCACTGTCAGTGACCCAGCGACGGCCCGCGCTGGTTTAAGTGAAAGCGTAAAACCCAGAGTACGTCTCCTCCGTATTCTTATTCGAACCGTTTTTTTTCTTTTTCTGTTTTGTTTTAAAAACAGATTTTGACTAAACTTTGACTGACTATAACTTTTTAAATATAAGTCCAATTGACTTGATTCTTTTTCTGTTGTTTCTCAAATTCTGTCTAGTTTATTTTCATATTTATTTGAAAATTTTCCAAACAACTTTTTTGTACTGTTTTGAAACTATGTGTTAATTTTAATTTTCTCAAAATAGGATTTTTGAAGAAGGAAGCAACTTTCAAAAAAATGCACCCCACTTGCATACTCTTGAAGGCAAGCATTCTGAACCCTGGCATAATATTATGTGTGTTGTTTGATACGATTACAACACCACTTTACCACAAAGTATTCATTATTTTATGTGATGATATGATCATACTCATGAGAGCATAATGAATGTGCCTTGCTGTTGGATTTTGATATGCTTGTGATAGTAATCACCCTTGTATGCCTTTCATGCCTACCGGAAGGAATCCGGGAAAGTCTCTGTCTTGGGTAGACACGATCTTGTCTCCAGTCTTCGTCGAGACGGTTGTGTCTGGTACGGCATAGTGAGGTATGATGAGTGGTGATTTTGTCTGTTGGTTGAAACATATTTGTTATGCTAACCATGCAGGGAATACTTAAACCTCCTGAGTCGACCATAGATCGAGTCTTGTTCCAGTAACCCCCATACTTGTTTCATACTACCACTTGTCCCTGCCACAGGTAGGGTACGGTTCAGTAAGTTGTCAACCCCTTCCTAGCACACACCGTACAGAGAGGCCATGGTGGAAGATACCGGAGGCCCCCAGTAGGCATGCCACCTGGTCCGGGGGCATGGGTGTTTTCGGTTGGAGCCAAAGGGGTAGCTCCCCTAGTTTGCGCGCGGTATAAATTTTGTGATCCCATGCTAATCGAGGTTGTAGCCTCCCCACTTAGAGTTTCACTTAACGGGTGTCGTGGGTGATTCCAGACACCGGTAAGTTAGGATGGTGTGTGCGGTTAGGTGTGTTTTCAATTAAAAGACCGTAGACGGAATTAGTTCCGATGGACTAAAGAAATCCGTTACTCGTGGCTAAAGAGTACACCCTCTGCAGAGATTATATCTATTCGAATAGCCGTGTCCATGGTTAAGGACTACAGTCTGGGATGGGTCAAGTGTCGGTCTTAGGAGGAAAAACTGCTAAACCAGAACATTGATTATGAGCTGTGACATATGAGGATTATGATTATTATTATTGTGGACTAACCATTTACATAATTGAATTATTGAGTATCCCTGGGACGGTTCTACCTCCTGGATACTCACTGCGATTATTCTCTTATAAGCCCTTTATGTGGTGTCGCTCAGACGCCCGACTGTGGCATGCTTGTTATTTAAATTACTTATAAGCCCTTTATGTGGTGTCGCTCAGACGCCCGACTGTGGCATGCTTGTTATTTAAATTACTTATAAGCCCTTTATGTGGTGTCGCTCAGACGCCCGACTGTGGCATGCTTGTTATTTAAATTACTTATAAGCCCTTTATG